>NC_091286.1:506124299-506171799 GCF_032444005.1 Ranitomeya imitator
GTAAAGCGCTGCGGAATATGTTAGCGCTATATAAAAATAAAGATTATTATCTATGTCCTTATGTATTTCAGTATCACGATAGATGATGTGGTGCATGTCATAGATGGCGGCAAAATGAAGGAATCTAATTATGACACTCACAATAATATCCGCACCTTGACGGCAGAGTGGGTCAGCCATGCGAATGCCAAGCAGAGGAAGGGACGAGCTGGCAGGTAAGGCTCTGTGTAATGTCTATGGCTAAATGCCTGGGAGCCCAGGGCTTTCTTCTTGCCCTAGTGAGATATTAGTATGCACCTTTTCCCTTTCCTGAGGTCACAGTAAAATGCCTATAAATATGCTGATCGCGTATATATAATACGCGTATAAGTATTGGTGTGTTAATGATCACAAAGTGCGGCCACCTACAGCCAGATTTCCCAGATGGCCCCCTACGGAGCCCTGTTCTGCTGTGTGTCCCCTACAGTTCACAACATTCTTGCGCAGCTGCACTTTAGTACTCTCCTGCAATACAATGTTAGTCTACGTTTTGTGTCGTTTGAGACTAAAATTTTAAAGAATCCACTTTTTTTCCTCAAGAGTGCAAGAAATAAGACATGAAAAAAATCATCTTTCATTTTCCACAAAATGTATTCAAACCCATGTGCTTCATTTTGAAGAATTTTGTGTAACAAAAAACACCAACACAAATAAAAAAAGAAAAGTCATCAGAAAAAAAAAATAGAGATGACACAAATTATGAATTTGCCCTCACCCCAGTGTCTTTGAGTAACTTAGTTCACTAATTACATGGCTTGTGGCTGATTTCCGTATTATTCCCTTGCAGGGTAAAGCCAGGTTACTGCTACCATTTTTACAACCGACTGAGGGAAAGTCTACTGGATGAATACCAGCTGCCAGAAATCATGAGGACACCATTGGAAGAACTCTGCCTTCAGATCAAGGTATATCTGTAAGGCACCTTTCACACATCAGTTTTTTGCTATCAGTCGTAATCTGTCAAATTTAGAAAAAAAAAAAAACGGATCCGGCAACTGATGCCGCCGGATCCATTTTTTTTCTCATAGACTTGTATTAGCAGTGGATTGCGACGGATGGCCTCATGTTTCATCCGTCGAAAATTGTTTGTACGGCAGCCGGAGACAACGGACTAAGTAATGTTTTTTGTGTCTGTCGAAAAAACGGATAGCGATGGATCCAGCGCCGTCCGTCTTTTGCTAGAATGGAAGCCTATGGGCTCCAGATCTGTCAAATGACGGAATCCGGCGGCTGATTCAGTTTTTTTTTTAAACTGAGCATGCTCTGATCCAATTAGCCAGATCCGCTAGTCGGATCCGTTGAAGAAACTAATCTGTCGCATCAGTTTTTGACACTTTGTGACGGATCCGTCAAGCCATCGGATTGTGACTGATGTGTGAAAGGGACCTAACCGTGACTTGTTTTTCCTGTCACGTTATTGACTCCCAATATCCTTTATTGACATATATTTTTAGATCCTAAAACTAGGAGGAATCGCTTCTTTCCTTCAAAAAGTAATGGATGCGCCATCAAGAGAAGCGATAATCTTGGCAATAACTCATCTCATGGAACTGGTATGTAGTAAGATGTGACGCCATCATAAAACATTGTGTACTTGCCGGGACATGTCTGTCTATGACAGTGGGGCAGCTCCTGTCTTACGAAGCCGTTACCGAACAGTAGAACCTGCCCAATAACAGGCGACTTGCACCCTTTCCGAGATTGGTATTTTACATTCTGCATTTTTTGTTTCCTGCTAGAATGCCCTTGATAAGCGTGAGGAGTTGACACCACTTGGCTTTCATTTAGCACAGCTGCCTGTTGAGCCACATATTGGCAAGATGATCCTCTTTGGCTCTTTGTTTTGCTGTTTGGATCCAGTCTTAACAATTGCAGCAAGTCTCAGCTTTAAAGACCCATTTGTGATTCCTTTGGTAAGTCCTGATGATTCTGAAGGGGCAGCAGAAGTCTATTGTATGCTGTTACCTGGTGCGGATCGCACTCCTCTCTGAGCTGCAGTACCGGACACAAGGCCGGTGCCGTGTCAGGGCGTGCGCTAGCGATGTGCCGTCATTGAGTGACGGACCCTGGGACGCGGGCTGCAGCGTTTCCGGGTCCGTCACTGCTAGCGCAGATGGAGCATCTGCTAGCTCTATCTGTGCTAGCGGTATGACATATCGGCACTTGCGTTAACGCAGCCCGTTTAATGCATGCGTTGAGCGGGCTGCATTAAAGCAATGTGAACCTGGCCTAAGGGGGCTTATGTTTAAAGCAGCACTCCAGCAGTGAAAAAGACGTTGGAGTGGTGCTTTTAAGCAGAATAGGGCAAGGAAGATCCTGTGGGGATCTGCTTCGATGACTACTTTCCCTGTTCCCTTGCAAATCAGGAAGCCTGTCCCTGACTCATGCTACGTGAATCCCATGGCAGGTTCACTTTAATGTCTGAATTTGCAGTAGATTATTAATTTACATGTATTTTGTTCTCTTTCTTTAAGGGAAAGGAGAAATTGGCTGATATGAAAAGAAAGGAGTTGTCACAGAATACTAAAAGCGACCATTTGACGTCTCTCAATGCATTCCGGGTGAGTGTGCGCTGCAGAGAACGAATGGTTGTGATAAGATAGTGGCTTATTAAGTGCCAGAACCGCTAGCGGGCACACCTTATCGTTTCTCTCAAATTAAGTAAAGTGGACACACAGCTCTGGAGGGCCAGAGAAATTTTAATGCACGGCCTAACAGGCCTCAAACATTTGTGCTGTTGCCCCCATCCCTCGCCTCAGAAGCATCTGAGCTTATGTCAAAGAGCTGAAGAAAAGTCACCTCTCTAGATTTGAAAGCTAAGGCAATCTCTGGGGCGGGTGCGATCTGTAGGGGAGGAGGCGCAATCTCTGGGGGTTGGGGGAAGGAGATGCGATCTCTGGGGAGAAGGCAAGATCTCTGGTTGGGGGAGGAAGTGCGATCTCTGGGTTGGAGGAGGAGGTGTGATCTCTGGTTGGGGGAGGAGGTGTGATCTCTGGTTGGGGGAGGAGGTGTGATCTCTGGTTGGGAGAGGAGGCGTGATCTCTGTTTGGGGGAGGAGGCGCGATCTCTGGGGGAGGAGGCGTGATCTCTGTTTGGGGAGGAGGCGCGATCTCTGGTTGGGGGAGGAGGCGCGATCTCTGGTTGGGGGAGGAGGCGCGATCTCTGGTTGGGGGAGGAGGCGCGATCTCTGGTTGGGTGAGGAGGGCGCGATCTCTGGTTGGGTGAGGAGGGCGCGATCTCTGGTTGGGTGAGGAGGGCGCGATCTCTGGTTGGGGGAGGAGGGTGCGATCTCTGGATGGGGGGAGGTGCAATCTCTGAAGGGTGGCACGCTCTCTGGGGTAGACACATGAATGTGCAAAACAAGCTTTAGCTGTCCTACCTCCCCCACTGCATCTAGTTCACTCTCTGACTTTGAACCAGTTACAGAAGAAGAAGTAATGAGGCTCCTTGCATCTTCTCGCCCAACCACTTGCACCAGTGACCCCATTCCGTCACATCTCCTCCAGTCCCTTTCCCCGTCTGTCACCTCTCACCTAACAAAAATATTCAACCTTTCTCTCACTTCCGGTATTTTTCCCTCCTCATTTAAGAATCATACATCCATTACTTAAAAAACCATCCCTTGACCAAAACTGTGCCGCTAACTATAGACCTGTCTCTAATCTTCCCTTCATCTCTAAACTCCTCGAACGCCTGGTCCACTCCCGTCTTACCCGCTATCTCTCAGATAACTCATTTCTCGACCCTCTTCAATCTGGCTTCCGCTCTTTCCACTCTACTGAAACTGCCCTCACTAAAGTCTCTAATGACCTACTAACAGCTAAATCTAATGGTCACTACTCCATGCTAATTCTCTTGGATCTCTCCGCAGCATTCGACACTGTGGATCATGAGATCCTCCTAAATATGCTCCGCTCCATCGGCCTCAAGGACACCGTTCTCTCCTGGTTCTCCTCCAATCTCTCTGACCGCTCCTTCACTGTATGTTTTGCTGGTTCCTCCTCCTCTCACCTTCCCCTTACTGTTGGGGTTCCTCAAGGATCAGTCTTAGGCCCCCTCCTCTTCTCTTTGTATACTGGCCCTATTGGACAAACAATCAGTAGATTTGGTTTCCAGTACCATCTCTATGCTGACGACACCCAATTATACACCTCTTCTCCTGTTATCACGCCGACCTTTTTAGAAAACACCATTGATTGTCTTACCGCTGTCTCTAACATCATGTCCTCCCTCTATCTGAAACTGAACCTGTCAAAAACTGAACTCCTCGTGTTCTCTCCCTCTACTAATCTACCTTTGCCTGACATTGCCATCTCCGTGTGCGGTTCCACCATTACTCCAAAGCAACTTGCCCGCTGCCTTGGGGTCATACTTGATTCCGAGTTTTCATTCATCCCCCACATCCGATCACTGGCTCGCTCTTCTTATCTGCACCTCAAAAACATTTCTAGAATTCGCCCTTTTCTTACTTTCGACTCTGCAAAAACTCTTACTGTCTCACTTATTCATTCTCGTCTGGACTATTGTAACTCTACTAATCGGCCTCCCTCTTACCAAACTCTCCCCGCTCCAATCTGTCCTGAATGCTGCAGCCAGGATCATATTCCTCACCAACCGTTACACTGATGCCTCTACCTTGTGCCAGTCATTACACTGGCTACCCATCCACTCCAGAATCCAGTACAAAACTACTACCCTCATCCACAAAGCACTCCATGGCTCAGCACCACCCTACATCTCCTCTCTGGTCTCAGTCTACCACCCTACCCGTGCCCTCCGCTCCGCTAATGACCTGAGGTTAGCATCCTCAATAATCAGAACCTCCCACTACCGTCTCCAAGACTTTACACGTGCTGCGCCGATTCTTTGGAATGCACTACCTAGGTTTATACGATTAATTCCCAATCCACACAGTTTTAAGCGTGCCCTAAAAACTCATTTGTTCAGACTGGCCTACCGCCTCAATGCATTAACCTAACTATCCCTGTGTGGCCTATCATAAAAAAACAACAACAAAAAAAAACATAATCAGGTTCCTCCCATCATGTTCTCATACGCTTTATGCAGTTAATAGCCCTCTGTCTGTACTGCTACATACTTAGGCAGTTAACTGGTTCATGCAGCTTTACATGAACACCTGAGCCTTACACTATGGCTGGTCCGAATAACTAAAGCAATTGTTACCATCCACCTCTCGTGTCTCCCCTTTTCCTCATAGTTTGTAAGCTTGCGAGCAGCAGGGCCCTCATTCCTCCTGGTGTCTATTTTGAACTGTGATTTTTGTTATGCTGTAATGTCTATTGTCTGTACAAGTCCCCTCCTGTAAAGCGCTGCGGAATATGTTGGCGCTATATAAATAAAATTATTATTATTATTATTATTATTAATGATGGGCTCACTTAGTTCTTTAGGTTTACATTTGGTGTCTGCACTTGGGAATATGCCAACAAATCTTATAGGGTCTCATATTGGGTAATGCCAAAGTGGGTGGTAGATTTTTAGTTTCTCTTTTTCTGAAAAGTGGCATGTGCCCAGTGCATTAACTATGGTTTAATATCTGTTTTTTTTAGTTATAACTTACCTCTCCTTCAAAATGTTAAGGAATCTGACAGCATTCAGAGTCTTGCAGGCTAAGGCTTTGTTCACATGTCCCGTTTTGAGTCCTGTATTTATGCTCCATTTTAGGAAACCTAGAAAATGAATTCATGTAGAAAATGGATCTGTGACAAGGAAACCAGACATTCTGCTTCTGCTGATGTCAATCTGGTAATGGATCCGCGATCCACATGAATTCCTAAAATGTAACAGAAGTAGCAAGCACGGAGCCTAACAAAGAAGTGTGCGCATTTTCTTCCTTTGACTCCTAGTTGTACTTGCTCCTTTTTTATATAGATTTTTTCCTATAATCTCTATGTTTATGATGTGTGCCTTTCTCTTTTCTTAGGGCTGGGAGAAGGCAAAACAGTGGGGTCCACGAGCAGAAAGGGAGTACTGCTGGGAGTACTTCTTGTCTTCTAACACCCTGAAGGTAATCTGGGCTATCCGTGCTCTTGTTCCTATCACTCTGATGTATCATAGGAGGACACTAAAGGCCCCGTCACACATAGCGACGCTTGAGCGATTCCGACAACGATACGACCTATCAGGGATCGCTCAAGCGTCGCTATGTGGTTGCTGGTGAGATGTCAAACAGTGAGATCTCACCAAGGACGCAGCAGCGATGCGGCGACCTGTAGCGACCAGTACAACGATCCTATTTCATGACGATTCAATGGGACGTCCTGTCAGCGAGGTCGTTGGTAAGGTGTCAAAAACAGCGATGTGTGCTACCCAGCGGGACCTCAACGATCAAAAAATGGCCCAGGCCATTCCGACACGACCAGCGATCTCACAGCAGGGGCCTGATCGCTGCTACGTGTCACACATAGCGAGATCGCTACTGAGATCGCTGTTGCGTCACAAAACTTGTGACTCAGCAGCGATCTCGCTAGCGATCTCGCTGTGTGTGACGGGGGCTTAAGCCTAGCACTGATACTGCATTAAGAGACCCTTTATTCCCCAGATGTTGGGAGACATGAAAGGACAGTTTGCGGAGCATCTGCTCGGAGCTGGCTTCGTAAGCAGCAGGAGCCCAAAAGATCCTAAATCTAACATCAATTCAGGTAGAACATGATTATTACATGGCCGCCTATCCTAGGGGATCCATTTATGTTACAAAGTTTATTTCTCTAGATAACGAGAAGCTCATTAAGGCTGTAATCTGTGCTGGATTGTACCCAAAAGTGGCAAAGATTCGTCTTGGCCACAAAAGAAAAAGACCCGGGTAAGTAGTGAATATACTTGGCAACAACTGCAGGGGTATAATAGAAATATTGACTTCATATGGTCTTGTATGGCACCTCGTGAGCTGTGTGGATCATAAAACTGGTTTGCCTACATATGATTTTGGGACCAGTTTCTAAAAAAAAAATATCTGTGCTTAGAGATGGCAGCGTCGTCACCGCAAACTACAGCTGCCCCCGACACCTATACATCCTTTATGTACAAATGACATTACGGCAAAACACTGTAATAAATATTTTACTCTCAACATGTACTTTTAAGAAAGAATTGAAAAAATGTTAAAATTTATTTTTTTGAGCATTTTCTATCTATCTATCTATCTATCTATCTATCTATCTATCTATATATACATATACATATATATATATATATATATATATATATATATATATATATATATATATATATATATATATATATATATTCAAATAAAGCTCAGTGAGTCTTGGGAAAAGATGATAAATTTATTTAAAGGGGTTTCAGCAAACTTTACCCCTTCTCCTCGGTTAGGACTTACTATACAAGCTTTGCTTGCCCTTTCTGGCTTCAGTGCTGCGTCTCTACCGCTGCCTCGGTCTCTGTTGTTTGACTGCAGCAGTGATGTCAGGTCAAGAGGGTCAAGTGGATCTGTTAATGTAGATCACGTGGACCACTGATGTTGGTGTTTGGCTACAAAATTGTGAACCTGACTTCACCATTGCAGGTGAACAACAGAAAACGGTGGAGAATGCGGGTGGCAATGAACCCAGGGAGGGCCAGGAAAGCTCCGTTTGTTTGTTTTAAACCTAACTGAGCTTATGGGATAAAGTGTGCTGAAACCGGACAACCCCTTTAAATAAGTGAATGAGAAAAACAATGTTATGATATAATTATTATGTAATCTAACTGTGAAGTTCCATGCTCCTGACTCCGAGCTTATGATCAGCTAGAGAAGGTGTCTGTTGAAGACTTTCCCTTACAACAGAAGTCGACCCGGAGACCTGCCCATTACTGCTGATCCAGCATTAGAAACCCTGAGCGATCAGCGGAAATATGGCAGACCTTACATTCCCCCTAACGGCGGTCATCCAACATCCAAAAAAACCTCAGCACCAGCTTCTACAAATGGAAACTAACATATTTCAAAAGATTAAAATAAATGAAAGGAGTGTTCCCATCTCACCGGCTGTGCCATGAAGGTGTAAGCATGCGGGTCCCACGTCAGAATAAGGCCTTGTCTCGTGCCGCCGTCACTGGAGATGGGGTCAGGGTCTCCTTACAAGCAGAGACAGCAGCAGGTTGTACTGGCGGGACCCCCATCTAAGAATGAGATGGCTCCTCTAACTATAGGGGGGCTCACTGTAGAATGACGTTGGTGCTCTGAAAACAATAGCAAAAAACTCCGGCTCTCAAACTGAATGTGTATTATTTATATAAGAATTAGAGGCCAAAACCTCTAGAACGACCCCTGTGGATCCGGATATAGTTCAGCAGCGTTTCGGCATGAATAGGTCTTCCTCAAGCAATGTCTGTTCTGGGGTCTAATGTGGAACCTTTTTTCTCTTTCTTCTTCAATAGAGACATGATGAAAGCCGGCACCGGCAGGAGACTTCTTGGAGATCTTCTGGACAACTCCTCGTACTGTTCCACCTCGGAAGCCTCCTTCTATAGTTACATGTCTCGGCTGTTCCTTACACCGGGGAACGTCATTCACCCAGGAATTCAGACAGCAGCCTAACAGAGGATACAGCCGAGACATGTAACTATAGAACGAGGAGTTGTCCAGATATCTCCAAGAAGTCTCCTGCCGGTGCCGGCTTTCATCATGTCTCTATTGAAGGAGAAAGAGAAAAAAGTAAAGATTCCACATTAGACCCCAGAACAGACATTGCTTGAGGAAGACCTATTCATGCCGAAACGCTGCTGAACTATATCCGGATCCACAGGGGTCGTTATAGAGGTTTTGGTTTTTGCCTCCAATTCTTATATAAATAATACACTTTCAGTTTGAGAGCCGGAGTTTTTTTTGCTATTTTTTTCAGTTTGTGTGCCCCTCTAAGGTCATCGCAAAGTACACAAAACAAAGCTGATGTGGTAGGTACTGTTTGTTTTTATTTGTTTTCTTTATTTAATTTACTGAATCCTCTTTACATTGGATCACTATAGTAAATGGATATTCCCACCTCCAAGATCCTATCCAAATATGTAGTAGGTGTAATAATAATATTAGCAAATACCTCCAATTAGAAATTTTGTATAGTTCTTCAGATTCGCTATGTCTCGTTCCTCATGTGCAGGCGTTGCAGTAGCTAAGTATCCATGGTTACAACCACTGAGAGCGGTTATTATTGTATCAGTGGCCGTAACCATGGATACCTAAGTTACTGCAATGCTCTGCACATGGGCTAAGCGACATAGACAATCTGAAGAACTATACTATATTTCTAATTAGAGGTATTTGCTAATAATAATATTATTATTACACCTATAACATTTTGAGATGGGAATATCCCTTAATGTTATTAGCAGTCATGTTCAGAGCATCTGTCTCCAACAATCATGATTATGGTAGTGGCTGATGAACTAAACAGATTTGTTTCATAGTAAAATCTCCTTTTCCAATGTAATGTGACTTTCTATAGGATGAAGGTCTCCACAAAAGCAGACGGCGGCGTCAACATTCACCCCAAATCTGTCAACGTAGAAGAGCGAGAATTTCGCCACCACTGGCTGGTCTATCACTTGAAGATGAAGACCAGCAGTGTAAGTGACCGGTGGACGGTGCAGAGCTGTGGGGCTGATGCAGCAGAGCCGACCGTGTGCTAGAAGTATAGTGCAGCCCAGGGTAATGTGCTGGTGGGTTAGGAAGGCTGTAGTGTCACCGGCTGTGCTACAGCCCCCACTTAGGTAAGATCAGAGATTTTTGGGGGTCACTATTCCTTAGTTTTGGTAAATGCTAGTTTCTGTGCTGCCATTACAATGCGTATTCTAAGGGTACCGTCACACTAAAACGACGCTGCAGCGATACGACAACGATGCCGATTGCTGCAGCGTCGCTGTGTGGTCGCTGGAGAGCTGTCACCCAGACAGCTCTCCAGCGACCAACAATCCCGAAGTCCCCGGGTAACCAGGGTAAACATCGGGTTATTAAGCGCAGGGCCGCTTACCGTCTCACAGTGGCACTTTGATCGCTAGGACAGCACGATCCGTGACGTTCCAGCGATATTGTTACGATCTCGCTGTGTCTGACACGCTACTGCGATCAGGGACCCCGCTGAGTATCGTACGTCGTAGCAGATCGTTTGAAACTTTCTTTCGTCGCTGGCTCTCCCGCTGACATCGCTGAATCGGCGTGTGTGACGCCGATTCAGCGATGTCTTCGCTGGTAACCAGGGTAAACATCGGGTTACTAAGCGCAGGGCCGCGCTTAGTAACCCGATATTTATCCTGGTTACCAGTGTAAATGTAAAAAAAAAAAACCACTACATACTTACATTCCGCTGTCTGGTAATGTCCCTCGCCTTCAGCTTCCCGCACTGACTGGTGAGCGCCGGCCAGCCGTAAAGTACAGCGGTGACGTCACCGCTCTGCTTTCTGGCGCTCACTGTCAGTGCAGAGAAGCACAGCGCCGAGGGACGCGACAGGAATGTAAGTATGTAGTGTTTTTTTTTTTTACGTTTACGCTGGTAATCAGGGTAAACATCGGGTTACTAAGCGCGGCCCTGCGCTTAATAACCCGATGTTTACCCTGGTTACCCGCGGACTTCAGGATCGTTGGTCGCTGGAGAGCTGTCTGTGTGACAGCTCTCCAGCGACCACACAGCGACGCTGCAGCGATCGACATCGTTGTCGTATCGCTGCAGCGTCGTTTTAGTGTGACGGTACCCTAAGGCCTGCAGCAATTATCACACATGGCGGTAGTGTAAAGCTGAGCGAACCTGCAGTCATCAGCTCAGCACAGACTGGTTCCCAGTACATGATGGAGACCCCTGGTGTGACCCTATATAGGGTAGATGATTGGGCAGTGCTGCGTGCCCACTTGTGATAGACCGGGTTAGGGGATATGCTGCCTATGGAAGCTAAAAGTTTATCCATCTTTAATGATGTGTAGTATTATTTTTTATTTCATTAAGGATTTCAATCTGTCACACAACAAATGAAATACAGTATTCTCGACAGGCGAGAAAATGTCCACAGGCTGCAATTCACATGCCAAGCACTGGGTGGCAGCACGTAGGCCCGTACAGTACAGACATGTGCCTGAGGAGGGTATGGGGAACGGTTTAATTCTGGGCGGCCCTCCGATCTAATAATGGCTGCCCCCGACTGAGGACTCTTCCATCTATCAGATATTGCCCACACTGAGCAGGACGCTCCTAATGTTCCCCAACAGGGCCAGACTTTCTACCAAAAGTTGGGCCTGAACTCTCAGGTCGTAAATCTTGGCACACACCGTGGCCTACAACTCCTCCTGCAGACAAAGTAAGAGGGGGCTGAGGGACGCATGCCGGGATCCAACCACCTGGCCATTTCAGAATAATGCCGGGTCACACTGTGGGGCATTAGGATTCCTTCTGCACTTTAGAAAATCAATTATATTCCAAAAAAATCCTAACCCTTTTATTAAAGGGGTTGTCCACCTTTTGGGATATTTTCTATATACTTAAACACATGTATTTGGGGTCCAAATAATTTTTTTTGCAGTTAGGTTTTCTTCAAAGTCTTGCACTCTTTAGCTTACAGGCTGTTTCTTTGCACATTGAACTTTGCTATCATCCGTGGCATGAGAGGAGCTCGGATAAAAACAGATGATGAGGTAACGAGCTCCACGTCTGACCATCGTAACGAGCTGACTGACAGATTCTCAGTGACCTCATTCTGCAGCCTGCAATGGACAGTGTAACGCATAGGCTTTAAAAAGCAAGTGGGGCAAAATCTGTATTGAAACCCAATTACATGCACTTATGTATAAAAAATACGTGTTCCTGAAGGTGGACAGGCCTTAAAAAAAAAAAAAAATGGCAGCCCCAGATTGGTGATGGGTACTCTTTAACCTTCGTCCGGCTGAGTAGGTACAATTGTAACTATTCCGTTTTAAAATTGCAATAACTTTTTTTTTCGAAAAGCCGTAGAGGGCTGAAATTTCGTGACCTCTCTGCAGTTTTGGTCCAGAATATATTGGCCAAATTTCAATAAAATATATATGAAGGTACAATTGTACCTCTGCAGCCTGTTAACGTTGTAAAATTATGCAGCCTGACGAAGGTTAAAGCTGATGATCTTGTGCGATAATCTTAAGCCAAGAGGAACGGTAAGAAAAAACGCATCTTTCCAGAATATTCTAGAAGCCGGCTCTTACTGTTCCTATTTCCCATCTCTGTACAGATTTACCTGTATGACTGCACTGAGGTCTCGCCATACTCCCTGCTGTTCTTTGGAGGGGATATTTCCATTCAGAAGGACCAAGACCAGGACACTATTGCAGTTGATGAATGGATCGTCTTCCAGTCGCCCGCTCGTATTGCTAATTTAGTTAAGGTAATTAAAAAAAAAAAAAAAAAAAAAACAGCGACACATGGCAGCACCCACACGATTCACTCACCCGCTGTACCTCAGACTGGGCGGAGAACTGGTGATAACATGGAAGAACATTTATTCATGGTTTCATATCGATATCCGTCCGTGGAGGTCAGCTGTAACCTGACATGTTTACCCCGAGGAATGTAATGAGGCCCCATGTTAGAGGAGAACTTCCTTCTTGACTCCACATGACTAGTTCCCTGGATCAGCGGCCATCACAGAATATAGTGCCATGACCTGTGAGATATTAGGAACGCCATCCAGGAACTCGCAACCATCACAATCTGGTCCTTCACCTCTATAATATTCACTCCAGGAACATGATGAAACTTCTGCTCTTAGCTGGTCCACTGGGATTATCATTGTCACTTGCCAGCACTCAGACATGGCAGCCGGCATATAGGGTCCTACGAGGGCTGTGGTAGACAGTTCTCCGTGCTACACTGCTAGGTTGTCTATGGCCGTTCTGCTCAGATGTCATATTTCCATGACTGTAAAAGGCTTTAGTTCCTACTTTAAAGGGGGTATGTGAGCACAAAGCGAGTACAGGGGCCTGGTGCCCCCTTGGCGCGGCCTTCACATCTACTTGTTTTCCATCTATCTCTGCCTTTCTATGGCTTTATAAAGCCAGCGCTGTCAATGAAGAAAGAGTGGAAAGGTGGAGATAGAGGGGAAAGAATCACGTGGGGAAGTGCACCTACCGTAAATGTCTGGCCGGGCCATGCCACACTGAATGTCTGGGTTTGGGTTGAACAGTCACTCTGTGCTGCCCGTCCCTTTAAAGCAGTGTTTCCCAAACTCCAGCCACCACGGCCCCCAGCAGATCATGTTTTCAGGATTTCCTTAGTATTGCACAGATGGAAGTATCATCAAGGCCTGAGGAATTCCCTCACCTGTACAACACTATGGAAATCCTGAAAACATGGTCTGTTTTATATATGTAAGAACCGTTGTCATCCAGTAGTATAGCCCAACGGTGAATCTTATTTTTTTCCCAGCTGCAGGTTGTTTAAAAAAAATATATATATATAGAACTGAGTGTCACTCCCCCCCTCCCCAGGTCCAGTGCTGAGTCTCTGTGACTGCTCCTGGGATCTGTTATTGTCTGCTGTGCTGACGTCACATCGATAGCACTGCAGCCAATCACTGAGCTCCATGACCCAGCCCAAGTTGATGGGTTGAGCTGCTGAGTTGATGTGATGGTGCTACCGACAATAAGGGACCCCGAGAGCAGCAGCGGAGATTCAGTGCTGGACCTGGGGAGGGAGAGTGAAAGACATTATTTTTTTTATTATTTACAAACTGCAGGCGAGGGAAAGGTTTTTTCTATGTCGGATAACAGACTCGTTCTAACTAGCGGATGATCATTACTGTTTTGCAGGATTTAAAGACAGAGTTGGATTCACTTTTAAAGGAGAAGATAGAAAATCCGCAGCCTGTAGATTGGAACGACACGAGCTCAAGGGGCTGTGCGGTGCTGTCAGCCATCATTGATCTGATAACCACCCAGGAGAGTGGCCAAGCCAAGGACTTTGACCCTTCGATTCCAGGGCGCCTGTTCTAGGTGACGGGCGCCATCTTTACTGCTATGCATAGGACATTGCCGTGTACTCCTCATCTTCATTTCTCTGTAATGGCTCGGCCACTTGTGATGGAAACAATTCCCACAAAAATTGAGCAGTTGTTAAATGCCAGAAGGTCGGACAGGACGTCTTTCCTCCGCCAGACTTGTTTTTACTGTTATTTGTTATTATATAGGTTGTGATAATGGCTCTGATGCTTCATATCTGCCAGTTCAGATCTGTGAGCCAGTGTCTTATTTATGTTCTGCTGCCTGGCGAGCGCGCCGTGTCGCTAAATAGCCAGTGGACCCATTAGGCCATCTTCAGTGCACAGATGAGATCCCATTGGACCAGTTCTCATTTCCTCCATTGGGAACTCGGACCCCTTGGGCGCGGTGCGGAGATTTCTGTAATGTGGCTTCATGCAGCTCTGACCAGAACATGACTCTGACTGAATCGCCTTCTCAACATAAATGCCTGAGTTTTATTTTACAGATCTGCAGCAGAATGCAGGAAACCTCTACAGGTAACTCTCCTTCCAAAGTGTTGGCTGGTGATTGTCACCCTAAGGCTATGTGCCCGCGTTGCAGAATATAGGCAGAATTTTCCTGATCAAATCCGGACTCCCTTGGCAGGAAATCCGCTTGCGTTTTTTTCGTGGATTTTTAGCGGTTTTTTTTTTCCAATGGTCCAAATACAATTCTATAGCAGCAAAACCGCCGATTTTCCGCAAAATTAATGAACATGCTGCGTTTTTTTTCTGCAATTCTTTTCCGCTGCGGAAAAAAACGCAGCATGGGCACAAAAATTGCGGAATGCATTAAAATAATGGGATGCTTTATGTAAGCGTTTTTTTAAGCGTTTCTGCAGCAGAAAACCCGCAAAACGCTAAAAATATGCAACGTGGGCACATTTCCTCAAACTAGGAAAGGTCCATATACGCTGCACAATGTAAATCTACCGCCATCTGGTAACATGCTTGCAGGTCATTTTATAGTCTGTTTATACAAGTCATCTGGCTGCAGATGTGCAGTGAATGATCTGTGCTAGATCTTCGGTGGGCATAGGCTGCCAAGAGCGAGGGTCTTTTGTGCAAAGATTATTTCACCCAATGAACAAGTGGTTTCCTTGTTCGTTGGGTGAGCGACAGTCTGTTCAGACTGCACGATATTCATGAAAGCGGGCGTTCCTGATTATTGTGCAGTGTGAATACACGTAAAGTTACCTTCCTCTAGGTCGTCCCCTACGTAATTGGTGTTAGAATCCACGAAACTCTCTGCAGGAAATTTTCAGTTTGTAAGTCATCTTCTGTATAACCCGACATCTTAAGGGGACGTCAGGATAGGGCATTGTTCAGGACCGGAAACCCCTCAGAGGGGGGAGATCAAGCCGCGGTGAAAGTCTGAGGAAAGGCGACACTGGGGATATGGAAACCTCAGCGCTGCTCAGTTTATGCAGCAGATTCTCCCTACAGTATGGAAATGAGATTTTATAAAAAGAACCGTACATGTACTGTAATATGCAGTGGATGCTCTCTCTGGCAAGTCACTGCATTTCTGACCTAGTTGGGCTCCCTCAACAGTCTTCATATTCTTCACTTTGGCTGATAATAGAACAAATCTGAGAGCATGAAGCAAATGTTCTAGGTATTAAAGGGAATCTGTCACTAGCAAAAGCACTATTCACCTGCCTGGTGTATAGCCAAACTCTATGGGGAGAAAATGAACTTTATTCCCCCCCCCGGCAGCGTTTGGGATTCAATCCTGGGGGCGGTGCTGGCGCCGGTTCAGTCATTCAGTCCTGGGGGCGGTGCTGGCGCCGGTTCAGTCATTCAGTCCTGGGGGCGATGCTAGCACCGGTTCAGTCCTGGGGGCGGTGCTGGCGCCGGTTCAGTCACTGCTCTGAGAATACATATGGCAGCTGTAACGGTGCCCCTGGGACTGAGTGGCAGCTGGCCCCAATGCAGAACCAGTGTCACTCAAGGCGGGGGCATGATTACAGCCGCCGCTGTGTATTCTCAGGGAATAAAGTTAGTTTTCTCCCTGCATCATTCGGCTAAGTGCGGGCAGGGTCGTAACCTGCAGGTTAATATTGTTCTTGCTGGTGACCGGTTCAGTTTATATTACCCTGGATCCACAATGGGAGATTCGCCTCCATCTGCCCTCTCAGAATGTTATATACCGTGCTGGCACTATAATACCGTAGTTGTGCGTTTCTGCTGCCCTCCTTTGGAGGAGTGGATCCTAAAGCTGCTCGTAGTTTATTTAGTGGATAGTGTTAGAAGAGGCCAATTCCAGGGTCTGTCTTGCTTAAGCTATTGATCTCATTTTGTTCGCATTCCTTCAATGTCTGATCGGTACATTTCCGGTGTACGAAGGCTGACCAAGAGGCTTCCGCCAGTGTGCTTAAATGGCCAACAATAGCCCTGACCTCCCCTAAAGAAAAAACCTTCCTAGTGCTACTGCCACAGGTTCTGCAGTGACAACCCCTTTTGCTATTTTTTTTTTTTATGCCCTTTAATTACCTGCATCGAGGTGGTGGTCCAGGTCCTGAGACTCCCACCAATCTCCCAAATACGGGTGCGCCGTGTGCAGCTCGGGGGAAGGCTGGATACAGCGGAGTATGGCTTCAATAGGCTTTCTACTCACCCTGTACTCTGCTCTGTTCACTCCTCAGTTGTTTTTTAGGACATGAAATCCCACCTAAAACTTCCCCAGGTTCAGCTTAAGAAAAGCTGAGAAGATAAAGTAGTTTCTCTTAATGTTGGTAAAATCCAAAGTTGTGACTTTATCCTGATACGTTGCTGCAGATATTACACGTCACGATCTGTTATCTCGGTATAATAAAACGACGTATTTTTGGTTGATGGCTGATTTGTCTTTTTCCTGTGCATGTTGGAAAGTAAATCATGATGAAAGATGTTTGTGCTGGCATACTCGGCTGTTCTGCTACCTAGCAAAACGCCTGATGCCCGATAATTATGGGACATGGTCAGTATTCGGTCAGTATTTTACATCAGTAAAGATAAGATAAGATCAGGAGAGGAACAATCAGAGGAAAAGTGTAATAGAAACACGTCACCATTTCTGGATTTTTCCCCCACTCCTGGTTTTGGCTTACACATACTGGGGTAAAATAGTGAAGGTAAGGTGCCTTTTGCATGGTACTTTCTGGGCATTGATTGGTTGTCTCAGTAACTGCTGCCCAGTATGCAGTGGGATCCCTTTACTGGAGCAACAGGACATAAAGAGAGTGGAGTAGAATTTTTAAGAAATATTTAACGGGAATATTTGGATTGTGAAAATTAACTATCGTTTAAATCAGGTTTTCTCTATCGCTTCATTGGGGGGACACAGGAACCAATGAAGGCTTCGAGAAACAGGATTTTTGGTTGCTTACCGTAAAATCTTTTCTCAGTGTGAAAATTTCAAAACTACTCTCTTTTATTTTTACATAGCACACTCTGTATTAAATACATAATTGTCTGATTGATTTCCTGTAAGGGCTGGCCACAGATAGCAATACTGCTAAAATAAATAATTCCTACTGGCCCTCCATTCTGGCACTGCATCGCTAATGCTCTTTGCTGGTATGTGGTTTACATTGGCTGCAGCCATCACAACCTTTATACTACTCATGACGGCTGCAACTAATCACTGGCCTCGGTGGTGTCTTTCTGTATGCCACAGAGGTCAAGCATTGGCTATAAACAGTATACATACAGGGAAGTGTCATGGAAGCAGTGTGAGAAGTGGCGATTTGTATAAATTCCAGCCTTAGTCACAGCTCATTTGTGTCTGGCAGATAATAATCTGGTTAGATACAGCCTAATGAAGAAAAATACAAATGCACACTGAAAGGAAACCGTTCACATCAGATAAGGCTCTTAACCTGTAGATTTAAAGAGTGTTGGGGTAAGTTTACACAGGGTGTTCTTGCTGCGTTTTTTTTCTGCAGCAAAACCTGATTATCGTGGCAGGAAAGCAGCTGCGCCAAAAACGCAGGTTTAGGTGCATTTTTTTTTTTTCATCCGTTTTTTTTTTTTCCTCTTTGTGCATGTCAACAAAGTTGAGTGCACACAGTGGAAAAAAAAAAACTTCCTGTAGATAGAATGAATAGATATATTACCTGCGGTATCCTCTTCCCTGGCATTTTCCCACGGTGCAGAGGTTACCTCAGGTCAGGCTGTGAGGGAGCGCAGGCTCAGTGACGTCACCGCTAGTTACTGAGCCTGCGCCCGCTCATTCATTCCCCAGTCGCTTACAGCCAGGAGCGGTCACATTAGCAGGGCTCCCTGTTGTAAGCTTTATCGCCCTCGATACTGCGTGGGACACTTGTTATATTGGACTATGATGGATCAGGAAGTATACTTTTGTGTTTATTTTATTTTTTATTACAGAAGATCGATGGCTTTGCTTTGGAATGGCAGAACAATAAAAAAAGTTTGCAAAACTGTGTGGTGTTTTATTTCATTAAAAGACTTTTTTCTTAGTGTGTTTATTTAACCCTTTAATTATTATAGGATTAGTAATGGATAGATGTCTTATTGACTCCTCCATTAAGCCGGCTTAATGTCACCTTACAATAGCAAGTTAACATTAACCCCTCATTACCCTGCTTGCCACTGCTACAGGGCAAGTGTGAAGAGCCGGGCAAAGCGCCAGAATTGCATCTAATAGATATGCCTTTTCTGGGTGACTGCGGGCTGCTATTTTGAGGCTGGGGCCTATATCAATGGCCCCTAAAGGTACCGTTACACTAAGCGTTTAAGTCGCTAGAAAGCGTCAAACACAGCAGCTCCAGAACGATGCAGGAGCGATCCTGTGACGTACTTATTGTTCTCGCCGGTTGTTAGCTCCATGTTAAAACATTGCTGGCGTCGTTGCTTTTGCTGTCAAACTTGACGATACACGCCGACCTGATGACCAAATAAAGTTCCGGACTTCTAGCTCCGACCAGCGATGTCACAGCGGGATCCTGATCGCTGCTGCGTGTCAAACACAACGAGATCGCTATCCAGGACGCTGCAACGTCACGGATCGTTGTCATTCTCGTTGTCAAGTTGCTCAGTGTGAAGGTACCTTTACCAGCCCCCAGCTGTGAGCTTTAGTAAGGCTAGTTGTCAAAAATGGGGAGAACCTAATGCTGTTTTTTTAAATTATTTATTTAAATGATTGAAAAAGAGTGAGGACCCCTCTATTCTCGATAACTAGCCTTGCTGAAGCTACAACCCCCAACTGTGAGTTTTGTCTGGCTGGTTATCAAAATTAGTGGGGAACTCATGCCATTTTTTTTTAATTTATAGCGCAGGAGCGGCAGATGAATACTCCCATCTCCCACTGTCACTGTAATTAGCTGCTGAAGGTGTCAGATGATGGGATTAGTAGTCCTATCAGCTGACACCAGTGATGGGAGGTGACGTTTACACCTCTGATCACAGCTGAGCGCTCCTGCTGTCTTCTCACCGGCAGGGATAATTTCCCCACCGATCAGAAGCGGTGTTTGCTGTGCTGTCATGCACATGACAGCGTGTCAAACACTGTATTGTGGACCCCCCATTCAAGTGAATGGGGATCAGGTCTACTCTGCTGGATGACAGGCTGTCACGTTAATGTATAAAATTGCGTATGATTCTTCATTCTCCCTTGATATCACACACGCTGTAGGCTCCAACCCCTCTTCCCACTGCCTTTGCTGATCTAAAAAATATTTAGAATTGAGAGTCCTCAGTGGTTGATACTTTTTAATGGCCAACTGAAAAGATGGTAACAAATTGCAAGCATTCGAGACTACACAGGTCTCTTCATCAGGCAAAGACTAAAAGAAATTCTGAAGAATCACGTATTTATGCACAACATAGCACATTTGCTGATCTGGACACCATCCCTGTGTAACTTGAAACTCCCCACTGCTGTTCTCCCCCTCCAAGCCAAGAATTTTAATTAGCCAGGAGCGTATGCAAATTTCTTTGTCTATGTGGTTGCTGAAAAAGGGAGATATTCAATAAGCCATAACACGCTGCCCGTGTATGATAGAGATATGACAGAAACATGTTAATAGAGCTTCACTGCAACTCCTGTCGCTTAATGTTAGCTACAACAGAACCTGAGAAATGGATTTCTCCTGAACCGTGTGGAACAACTAGCCCGAGTCTAGACTCTGAATAGCTAATTTCAATATAAGATGAATGATGTGTGTGTTGTGACTCTGCTAGGTTCTCTGAGCCCATTTAGGAATGTTTGAAGTTTCTTACCAAAATGTGCACCCTGGCAGCTAGGGGCAGGTGCAGGTAACTCAACCCCCTTTAGTGATCTCACAAGCCCAGAGATATAAGATACTGCCAGTGAGCCCAACCCCGAGTCTTGCCTGAGGAGCTGTTACTGCAGGACCCTCTGATGAATTGGGACATTTGGCTCTGCCCACCAGCATGGTTACCCTGAAATGACTTAGATAAAACTCACATTTTGCTTTTCTTTAATCCCTGTTTATTTTATAATTGCAGTACATACTTTAACTTGTATCATATTGTAACATCTTTATATACCTTTTATAAACACTGCCTAATCTTTTATGGAGTAAAAAAATCTAGCTTCGTTTTCCTTGCTCTAAAACGTCCTCTGAAGTTAATTACGCTACTAATTTGGGTTGGTTCGAACCCCTTTGAGGAGAAATCTGAGCTGGTGGCAGCGAAGTGTGTCCTGGGCTAGGTGGGGACCGCTGGCAGCGACGGAACGGGGTTTTATAAGCTATTGTCTGGCTGCGGCCTGAGCATGCCTGAACTTGCTGCAGCATGCCTGCTAGCCAGTTCATAGTGGAGCAGCCCGTTCGGCAACTAATTATCCTAGGTGTAGTTTCCTGACTGACCTGAAGGTAAGGGGGGGGGGGGGGTGCCAGAGAGCTGCAAGTTCCAAACAAAACAGGAAAGCGGGATATACATAAATCTCTGCAGTTCGTGATATACTGTAGCAGCAGTGCGATAACTAAAATAAGCCCCTGCGGTAAATTGATAGGTCAATAGCCTTGTTTGTGTTTTCATCACATTGTAGCAGTGGTGGGATAACTAAGATAAGCCCCCCTGCACATGTGATAGCCGTGTACTGGCCAAAGTTCACCGCCAGTTCGTGACACAGGCTGTATGGACGCATCATGCAGCCTGCCATCTAGATGTAGCGTAGCAGAGCCGAGTGTGACATCACATCCAGCTCTCCTTGACTTTTCTACAGCAAATACGCTACAAGAAAACTCAACCTTATTTGCAGCATTTTTTCACCATCCATTCAAGACAATGGGTGGAAAATACTGGAAAAATGTTGAAAGAAGTGACATGCTCTATGTCCAAAAAACACAGCAAAGCACAAAATACTGATCACACAAAAAAAAAACTGCATGAGATTTCTGAAATCTCATGCTTTGCTGGTACTGCAAAAATCAGCAGAAAATTTGCATTAAAAAAATGCCCTGTGTGAACTTACCCCAAGGGCTTGTTTCCACTTGCGAGAAACACGTCTGTGTCTCGCATGCGGAAACGAAGCTCTGGCGCCGGCAGTCCAGAGCGGAGCGTGCGGCTGCATAGCAACACATGGAGCCGCACGCTCCGCTCTGGAGTGCCGGCGCCAGAGCTTCATTTCCACATGCGAGACACGGACGTGTATCTCGCAAGTGGAAAAGAGGCCTTAGAAAGGTTTCCTGTCACCTTCCTGAAAGCTTGGCACCCAGGAGAGGATGAATTTTATTCCTCTCAGGTGCTGCCAGCATTTTCTCCCAGCAGCAGCACTTTTAGTAAAGTGTCTAAGCACCTGCCTAAAACTATTACAGGGAACCTGTCAGCAGTTTTGGCCGATATAAGATACGGCCATCACCTTTCAGGGCTTATATACGGCATTCCTGTGCAGGCGTACTTATCTGCCCTGTTGAGGGCAGCGCAAAGTACTGCAGTGCGCAGGCGCTGGGAAAGGTCAGAAAGGCTTGGCGCCTGCGCACTGCAGTACTTTGCTCTGCCCTCAACAGGGAAGACAAAGTACGCCTGCACATGAGCGTGATGCTGAGGAGACTCTGTGAATGATGCAGGGTGGTGTCATCCACAAGAAGCAAGCAGGAGGAAGGCAATCATAAGAAGATGGGAGGCGCTGGACCTGCGACGCCTATCGGACCGCACAGCAGGTGAGTATAATAAAACGTATTTTTCAGTTCTACCAGATCAGGTTGGGGGCTTATATATATATAGCATTATAGAATGCTGTATATAAGCCCTGAAAGGTGATTGCCAAAACTGCTGACTGGTTCCCTTTAAGCTACACATTATCTGATGTTCCCCCCATATTGGCAAAACCACTGGCAATTTTAGTTCATGGGAACGTAGGGACGGATGTCACAATCAGTTAAAACTGCTACGGGGGGGGGGGGGGGGGACTAGCAATACACAATTTTTTTTTTTTAAATCTCTGGACCAAGACTAGAGTACAAAATGTCGTTCTTAGTAAATTTCCCCGATATGTGCAGCTCATACCTAAACTTTACTAAATGGATTTTCATAATGGATTTCAGGAGCAAATCTTGAAACTTGCTCCATAAAGAAAAAAAAAGCAGGATGGAAGTCAGACAACGGCCTGAGATCACATTATTCTTCATGTACAGCTGACATCTTCTTCTGAAAAGTTGCTTGAAAGTACAATTACCCTACATCAGGTTACAGTCTAAACAACGTGAACCCCATTCGGTCATATGGAATATTATATAACGGTAAGTTGTGTCCACAGTTGATGCAGTAACGGCATCACTTTTGCGCTATTTCCTCTTCCGTTTGCCCATTTCTGTTTTGAATTCTTAAGAGTAACTGCATTTACACTATCGATGGCGAAAAAGAATTCACAACCACACGGTCCTGATAGTTGACATTATTAACATCCTTTATGTACAGAGAAATATCGCAGTGTTAGAAATGGAATTAATTACAGACAGGTCTCCAGTTTCTCAGGAGCAGTAAGGCACGTGATGTGCGGCCCAGGACGGGAGCTGCTCGGATTAGAACAATCACTGTAAACAATGTGCAGAAAGTTTTCATAAAAACCCAAGTCCTAGACTGGAGTTATACACAGAGCAGAAGTAGTGTCACTATTGTTTGCTGCGCTATCGCCAACACTTTATTCCTGCCCGTCATGTACAATTGTTTGTGTTGTCAATTCATTGTTTATTTTGAAAACTTATTCTAACTGGTAATGTGTATTACCAAGAGGTCCCCTTTATAGGGTGCTATGTTAAAAGGGGGTGGTTGGTTGCCACATGGCGACTGATTACGGACACCCACTAGTTCCCATTTTTCAGCGTTAAATTTCTAAGCTATTTTGCCTGTGGTCGGTAATCGCAGTGCTGTCCTGTTTGCATGTCGCCGGCTATGGGTCGTGCACGTCCATTCATATAATCTATCAATACAATCAGTGATAAGAACTTCCAAAAAGATAACAGCCCACATTGGTGGCAAAACAATAAGAAAAGAGGGCTGCTTGCCATTTTCACGTCTTGGTCAGAGCTGGCGTACATTTGATTTTCTCACTTTTGAAAATGTGAAAAAATGTATTAAGGGACATGTGTCTCAAAAGAGGTTTTCAAATAGGAAAAAGACTAGAAACTCTGCGCCACCTATTGGAGCTGGGTCCTAAGGGCTCGCACACATGAGCGTATACACTAGGCCAATGTTATTCATTGGGCCAATGCCGATGCCCAATTTTTTCACAAACAGTTGGTGAAGAGAATCGCAGCATATTACGCTTTCACTTTGAAATCAGATGCCACTCACTCGTTCAAGTCTATAGGGGCGTGGAAAACAGGACTGCACTCAGATGACATCCAAGTACAGTCCGATTTCCGTGAGCTCACACAATGGGATCACATTATGCGGATACTCTGATCAGAGATTGATCAAAGTATCATTAGCATCATCAGCCCTATTCTCTCGGCTGAAAGAATCTTCCGTTGGGTGAACGAGCCCAAAAAGTCAATATCGTCCCTTTATAGGGCCTTGCTCCATCACGTAGGATACAAAGCCAAACTAGGAACTTTATTTAAAGGGTTGATATTGGCTGCTAGGATCGCTACTTCCAATAGGTGGCCCTAGTGTTCTAGTCCTCCATCTCTGAACAGAATATTTGCATATTTAAGTTTGCAAGGGAGCTTTGCAGGGGCCTATAATCACCAAATGTTCCCCCTAGAGACCTTGTAACATGTCCAATATTTAACAGTCCAGTTGTTTTTGTGGAAAATAAAACAGACATTTTATTTCTAATCCCCCCCCCCATTTTGCAGAGAAAATTGCAAAATATTAAAGAGGATATTCTTTTTAGCTTACAAGCATGCAGTTTTGATGAAAAATATATTTTTTGCGATATGGTTTCATTAAATTTTGCCCCATTTCTCTCCTATAGCTTCTGCCTTTCACTGTCTTTTGATGGCTGTAGAATGAGTTAACTGAGTGTTCGTCAGTGAGCTCATTCTGGCAGTCTAATGGGAGCGTTTCTGTCTTTTGAGCTCCTCCGAATTAATTTAGGACTACTTTTAACCATAGTTAAATGTTGGGAAATTATGAGCTGGTGAAAGAAAAATGTAATGAACCCACATTTCAAATGTGATTTTCTAGCCCCATTCACATGTGTTTAAGAAAAAGAATTGTCCCCGGATGTGGCCAACCCCTGAGAATTTACAAACGGTAAACGGAAAGCCGATATGAAGGAATGGTCCCTTTAAGGAAAATATAATGATGGCTGCCAAGACTCATTCTGACATTGCCTGCCACATTGTAGTGGTAAAACGCCTCGTGCTTCTCCCGCCTGATATCGGCTCAGACGTTAGTACATAGCATGGGCACAGCTCCGACATCCGCAGTGCGCAGTTGGCGTGTTCTCCAGCACTCGCTGCGGGCCGGCCTTGCAGGGTGACCCCATGGGTCATTTCCGGCAGGGTCATGTTTGAAGATCTGAGAGTAAAAACTTTCACTTAAGAAATAAAAGGCAAAGAACAGGATGAGGGATGAGCAGGGAGCCGTCAGCCAGGTTTGGGTAAGGCCTTGACCCGCCACCACTCCTGGTCCTTCACTACACAGTGCTGCTACTATAGTGCAAATCCTGCAGTAAGGACAGCGCTAACACCATGCCCTTAGTTCTACACGTTAGTTTCCAGTGCCAGCAGTCGCCCCATACGCTCCATGTTCTTCTCGATTGTAGCTTTGCATGTTATTTCTTTTGCGCATTCCAGGGGGAACCAGCCTCGTTCTCCGTCCCTCAGCCTCTCACCCTCATACCATCCTGTGGACCAAATGACAATAATGGAATTTTGTTATTAAAAAGAACTGAGGAGTAAGAGGACGTTACACAGCGAAGGACGGATTTGGAACATGGTGTGGGGCGGTGGCCGTGGTACTCCTCTCTTACGCTGCAGCACATTACATGAAGATGGGGGTCCTGGCTGGGTTTGTGGACTTCATCTACGGGGTCGCATGATACTGTCTACTTCCGCTGGCCAGGACCAGATCTTGGGAAGTTCAGTGAGGCAGACCACCACCACTCAGAAATAGTCTTTTACTCAACATTAACTTGGTGGGAACTATGTACTATAGATAGCGGTGTAGAACTCAAGAACGTTTCTTTCACAATACGGAGCATCTTCACACACATTCTCTATACCTCTTCAAGGTTCCTGCCTCACATGTCTGTCCTCAGAGTCCAATATCCAACTCGCGGTTTCACGTCCTGTTCCCTCTTAATGCAACTAGTTTGCCAATATGGCTGCTACTTAGTGTCTCTGCTTGTGGACGCCTTGGAACTACCGTAGTCTTACATTCTCAGTTCTGCCCTGGCCTGTTATCTCAGAGTTATAAACTTAGAGGCGTACTGCTGGATGTCCTTAGCAGGACCTGTCTCCAGTGCCTCCCCCTGTCCTTCGATCACTTTCTTTACTCCGGATCTCTCTATCCACTGTCTTGGTCTCCACTAGTGAGGAGCGAGTATACTCGTTGCTCCGGTGGTCTCCGAGTATTTGTTAGTGATCGGAGATTTAGTTGTTGTCACCTCGGCTGAATGATTTACGGCTGCTAGACAGGCTGAATACGTGTGGGAATTCCCTAGCAACCAGGCAACCCCCACATGTACTCAGCCTGGCTAGTAGCCGTAAATCATGCAGCCGAGGTGACAAAAACTAAATCTCCGAGCACTAACAAATACTCGGAGACCACCCGAGCAACGAGTACACTCGCTCCTCACTAGTCTCCACTCACATCAGGGAAACCCTCATCATGTGGCTCTGCTGACTAGTTGGATGTAAGGTTCGCTTCTGGGACAAGCTGGGCCCTATTTGACTTCCTGACAGGAAATTGTCTCGGTCCCTTCACCTTAGCCCCTCCCATTCTGGGCTAGTCCCAAGCATTAACCCTAGCTCTCCCACTTTGGGCTAATCCCAAGCATTAACCCTAGCTCACCCTACTGTTGGATAAAATAGAACCCATCACTAATAACACATGTCACAGTACTGTGAAACTGCAAGCCTCAGTTTGCATTTCTAAGTGAATGCTGGGAGTTTTAGTTCTACAAAAGCTAGCGTTCCAAGGAGACCTTTTTCACCATTCTGTTGTAGCGATATTAAGGCTGATTCGTCAGGACTATCATGTAGTGCACACCTGCGCTCAGCCAGTATTGCTGCAGTTGAATTTGCTGAATTTATTAAGAGCCTCTTAATATACTCGGCGTCTCATCTGAGTGGCTTGGGCCTACGTGCTCATAGACTGGAGTAGCATTTCTGGAGTACAAAACACTGGCACTAGTGATGAGCGGGCGTGCTCGGATAAGGTGTTATCTAAGCATGCTTGTGTCCTAATCAAGTATTTTCAGGATGTCTTAAAAAAAAATGCTCGAGACCCTGTTACTGCATGTTTCATGGCTGTTCAACAGCCACAACACATGCGGGGATTGTCTACTAAACAGGCTATCCCTGCATGTGTTACAGTTGTTGAACAGCCATGAGCCATGCAGTAGCAGGGACTCGAGCATGCTGGAAATACTCGATTAGGACACGAGTGTGCTCGCTCATCACTAACTGTCACATGTGATGACTGATGGGTGAGCCTGCCAACACCCTCCTCAGTGCTGCCCATTTAAACTGGCATAAAAACTCAAACATTTTGGTGCAAGTACAATGTAGTGACTTTTCAAAACCTATAGCCACTTTTCTGGCATAAAAGCTTTCATGCATCGGCCTCATGGGCTTCCGAATTTTACTCCACCCAATCTAAAAAAATTTCTCCTTCAATCAAGGGGGCAATAAAAGCGATTCCTTTTTGTGGACATTTATTCCCCACCCCCGAGGCTGCCCAATCATAAGGCAGTGTGTCACAG
Organism: Ranitomeya imitator; assembly: GCF_032444005.1. Lineage (NCBI taxonomy): Eukaryota > Metazoa > Chordata > Amphibia > Anura > Dendrobatidae > Ranitomeya > Ranitomeya imitator. The sequence continues at coordinate 506,151,679 of NC_091286.1, forward strand.
GGGGACAAAAGGCAAGAGCAAACAAAGTTGATCAAACCTGGCATTTTCAGAGTGATCTAGTGAAACTGAATGTGTCCCACCTGACCACGCTGAGAACTTCCATCGCTTCCTGAGCTGCAGCATTGGGCACCAGAGCAGAGTGCATCTCATACATCGCTCCGGACTTTACGTCAGCACTCTCCTTATCTCCCAATACCCATGATAGGCCCAGAGCGATGTATGCGAAGAGCTCGGCTCCCAGCTGCAGCTATCCTCTCACAGTGCTGAAAAGACAGGGATGGGAGTGAGAAGTTCTCCTCAAGTCTCACTAGATTGTGCTGAAAATGCCTGTTTTCACTTTATCTGGGGGTGGAACTTTTTACCCTCTATGACACTATCCAATCATAAGAAAGCAGTCCAAAGATGGGAAAAAAAGAATCTGAGCTAATACCCCTTTAGTTGATGAGTTATTCATGACGGTAAAAGGAATGCTAGGAAATCATGTTTAAAGGGAATCTGTCACCAGGTTTTTGCCACCTAATTTTAGAGCAGCATAATGAGACCCTCATTCCAGAAATGTGTCACTTACTGGGATGCTTGCTATAGTTGTTATTATTAGCAGATTATCAATAGAAGACTAGTAAACTTGCTGCCACATAGTCCTCCATATTTTGTAACTCTGTATAACTGCACCCTCTCCACTGATTGGCAACTTTCTGTGTACACTGTGCATAGGCAGAAAGCTGCCAATCAGTGGTGCAGACGGGGTTATGCGGAGCTCAGCGTTCAGAGAAATGGTAGATCTGCTGCTCTCAGATAGGGTAGCAGAAACCTGGTGGCAGGTCCTCTTTAAGTACTGGTTTCCTGTTTGTTTTTTTTAAACTTACCATCATTAACTTTCTGGTAAATCAGGACGACATCCGCAACTTGCAGAGATAGCTCATCTGGCTGCTTGGCGGTACAGGTCCGGATAATCTCCACTTGTGTTAAAGCTACAATAAAGAAAAAGAAACGTACGCTCGGACTTCAATTAATGTTAGAAAAATAAAATAGCTAACATATATATAGCCAAAGTATTGCACAGGGATTCAGTTTTCACATATACAGTACTTCTGATAAGTCGGCTAATTATATATTATTATTATTATTATTATTATTATACATTATTCACCCCGGCTGTTAATATTCAGAAATTTGAATCAGCAGGAAGATGTTGAAATAAACTGCAAAATTACTTAGTGAACAAAGGCTAGGTGAGAACAACCTTCTTGTTAAAGGGATTCTACAGAGATATAAAAAAAACCCTGACTATGAATAAATTCCTAAACCCCTTTCATTAGCATTTTACCCTCGTTTTCTCTAGGCAGATAACCTCTACATTAGTAATGTGGCCGCCCTCTTGTTACACTGAGACACCTGTCGGGAAGCTGACATATGCTCGTCTGAGCGAGTCCAATGGCTTTGTACCCAGTTTTTTGACGAGTTCCTGAAGCTGAAACAGAGCAGAAACTATCCAAATCTTCATTAAAAAAAAAATAAATTGACATTTCCGCTCAGTTTACATTCTAAAAACTTCGCAAAAATGTTTTGTGTGCACACACCCTTGGCCTGAGTTTTGGATATTGGACTGAGCTTTCTAATTCATTATTTTGGGAGAGGATTATCTCCAAAATTCTCCTAAAAAATCACTTGGAAAACGCTTGTTTGTGTGAGCAGATTATTACGGTAGATTTTTTTTTCTTGAAGGGTTATTGAAGAACGCTTGGGTACAAAAAAAAAAAAAGCACATGCCACTTCTTAGGCTGGTTTCACATTTGCGTTTTTTTTTTTTGCGTTTTTGCGGTAAAAAACGCAAAAAAAACGCATGCGTTTTTCCCCCTATGTTTAACATTAAAAACGCATGCGTTTTTTTGCATGCGTTTTGACGCGTCTTTGCAACGCATGCGTTTTTCTCTGCATGCGTTGTGTTGCAGAAATGCAACATGTAGTAATTTTGCGGCGGTTTTTTGCCGCAAAAAAACGCATGCGTTTTTTCGCAGCAAAAAAACCTATTGATGTCTATGTAAACGCATGCGTTTTTAAGCACATGCGTTTGTTTGCACTAAAAACGCATACGTTTTTATTAAAAAAAAACAGAAAACACACTGATATGCCACCCCCCACCATAAAGGTGATAAAGGGATCCTAACCCTAACGGGATCCTAACCCTAACCCTAAAGGGATCCTAACCCTAACCCTACCCCTACCCCTAACCCTAAAGGGATCCTAACCCTACCCCTACCCCCTTTAGGGTTAGGATCCCTTTAGGCTTAGGGGTAGGGTTAGGATCCCTTTAGGGTTAGGATTATGATCCCTACCCCTAACCCTAACTATTTCTGTTTATAGTGGGTTTTTTACTTTATTTTGATGATTGGCAGCTGTCACACATTTCTCAGCATGCGTTTAAAAAACACAAACGCATGAAAAAACGCATGTAAACGCATCAAAACGCCACGTTTTTTTCACCACATGCAAAAACGCATGCGTCAAAAAAATGCAGCGTTTGCACGCGTTTACATGCGATTTTTTTTTTTTAAAACGCAAGTGTGAAACCAGCCTTAGAAGCAGATACTTACAGGAAACCTCAAGAAACTATCAAATACAAAGAACTTCAGTGGAAAAAAAATTATTTCAAAACCTCTTCAGTATAAGAAAAATTCTGCCATAAAATTCCTTAAGAAAGGATAGTTTGCTGAAAATCTCCTGGCTCTTAAAAGCTTCCAAAATTTCACGTGAACATGATGATTGCCTAACTTTTCGCTTGCACCAGCTTTGCCTCGCACCGGTCTGGAAGGAGTGGAGGTACGCGAGTTATGAACTGGCCTCTACGCATTACATGAACTTACCTGCTGTGCATATTGTAAAATCTACAGCATGTCAATTCTTTGTGTGGATTTCATTGAGGACTTCATAGATTTTAGTGTGGAATTGCTGCTGAAATCTCTCATAAAGAGAGAACCCTGTGTCATGCACCGCCGCAGGCATACCATACTATTCGCGTCTGCAATGAGTTGCCCTTTTATTGCGCAGAAAGAGCAACTGTAATAAAACCTCCCTCCTCTTTACTAAATCATCTGTGGGAAGTCGGACGCTGCGGCAGGAAATCCCAGTGATGTCACAATGTGGGTTTCATAGGCACGGAAGAGCATCTGGATTTATTTCCCTGGCACAAAGCCCACTTTACCGGAGCCCATCTAAGGGCTGCACCATGATAAAGAGAAGTGATAGTGGTCAGGTATTGGTATGGTCCATACTGCAGATGCTTTGGTGGTTAATATAATACATTTCATAATAATGTAATCAATATAAAGGAATGTTTGTGTCTCTATGCTAATATCAAGATTTCGTCTTCTGATAGTATCCGCAGCTACGGCACACCCGCATCCTATCAAATCAGTAGTTGGCAGATGTGTAGCACCCTGCCGCCACCATCAGAAGACGGAGCAGCTCCGCTATCGAGCATCTCCGGCCGCCAACACCTAGAACAGCTCCCTGCACCCCGACTGATAGGACACTGATGACCTATACGAAGGACCGGTCAGCAATGATAAATTAGTAGACTACATCTGGAAAGAATTATGGAATTGTGGAATATTTTTTCTTCTAACGGTTTCTGTGTGCCCAGCTCCTGAGACAGTTGCACAGATTACTTGTTGTTATGGTAAAGAAGCCTGGTCTGATCAAGGAGATTTTTCCCATGTTTCTCCAGACGGAGGGAGTGCCCCTTGTCTTTTGAGGGTCTTTTTTATGTATCAAAAAGTTTTTGACCATATTTTGAATGGGACACATATATACTTGTACAAGTTAATTATTTTCCCTTGTTAATTCTCAAAACTAAATAAATGATAATATAATGAAATTCATGAGAACCCGTCCTTGTAATGTTTCACAAGCATCCTATATATTTCCTACATTACTATTTTAAGAGTATTACTCTTTAAGGGTTATTTTCCAGTGATGCTCACTTCTGCATCCGAAGTGCGCGGTGCCGATGACAGTATGACCGCCCACACTTGCTGACACGTATGCACGATCCGTAGGCTTTATGTGCGGATCAGTAGAGTAGAACACGGGCACAATAGGTGCTTACTGTGCCCGAGTCTTGGCAGGTGTGCGGGTGGTAACGTCACTGATGCAGAAGTGAGCATCACCAGGAAACCTTCTAAGGACTCATTCCCACTTGTGATGCAATCGGACGAGTGCAATCCAATAAAAAATACATTTCTCTATGGGGCAACTCACAGCTGCAATTATTTTCTCATGCGGATTCGGCATGCAAAAACAATCGCAGGATTCTGCAACTGCACCCGACAATCGAATCGCACACGACACCGGCAGCGGAGAAGGAGAAATTACTTTCTCCATCTCCTCCACAGCTATGCTCCGACCTTGTCATGTCAGAGGATCGGAGCACGGACACTCAGCTCCCACTCACAGCAGAGAAGGAGCCAAGGGTCATCAACATGAATGGGAGATTCATTGGATTCCATACGCTAATGGGACCACGGCCTAAATCTGTATGTACCATAAGTGTATGTTCACAGTATCTTTTTCCAGGGGATAAAAACATCCATTTTTCAAGCAGAAGACGCTTCAGTGTGTCTTTTTAGCCTTCCCATAGACTTGTAGTGTAAAGTACTGAGAGTCTTCGAATTGTAACTCCAGAAGACGATATATGTTATTTCTTTTAAAAACATGATGTCTTTGAAAGCCTGAAGAGTTTACAAAGGTATTTTCAACTTTGAAACTTATCCTCTATATTTCTAATTTCTCAATCGCTGGGAGTCCACATAACAGCATGGCAGTGCACACTTCGTTCTTGAGACAGGTGGAGGTTCAAGAGATCAGGTAGTTATCTCCGAGAATACCCCTTTAAAAACCTCAACGTTTTACAAGCAAAAAAAAAGGATGATTCTCTTTCCTGCGTTTTCTGAGCACAAAAACCATCAAACACCCTTCAAGCAACATATTAAACTTAAAGAACGGTTTTCCAAGCGAACTACAGGGGGCAGCATGAGACAGCTAGAGAATGTCCTTACCGGTTCTGTCCGTGCAAGCCTTTTCTCTACTCTGGCCCAGCGCGGTGATCCAACGTGCTCGGTCACTCCTGGAAGACACAGTGTACTGATCAGACTCTTCATATTATTCAACTAAAGCAAAAACAAAAAGCAAATACCAAGCGAGAATAGTAACAAATGTTTCATGTATTCCTGTGTGTAACATATACTTCTGCAATACGTTCGCATTGGTCAAACTTCCACAGTGGTGCCCAGCCTGTGGGTGCGATGCCACTGTATGCAGCTGCAGCAGTCAGGTCTCAGCCTTGGATCCCATCCCAGGTTTGTCCAGTACATGGTCTAGCGCCCCCTTCTGTAGCAGTACCATCCTGACCACCCTCCATTATATTTTGTGTACAGACGAAAACTGACAATTGAGCGCACTCAGCTGTGACCATACCTGCTGTTTTATTATGTACAGACATCAAACCCCTGGGTTATGGAGATCGCAGCTGTCAAACTATCGATCTAAGAAAACTCCTTTTATTTGTGCTGCCGATACTCACAAAGTAGCTTCAGGTCACTGCAGATTCACCGCTCTGCATGACACCATTGGCCCATTACTGTGGAATACCATATAACGTTCAAACAGAACAAAGGTTGATTGGATTTCCCTGGTTTGCTCAAACAGATGTCCCCATGTGTCGTCTTGGGGAGTAATAAAGCATACGTGATACGATATAATCCAAAAACAACAGCAAAGTAGTAACTGAACTTAATAAAATGCAACAACTCATACAGCATCATAATCAGTATCTGCCACTGGGGTCCGATTCGGGGTAATTGCTGCTCCTTTTATTTTTTATTGAACCTCTTGCCTATTTACATTTGCATTTTTTTCATTCCCTTCTTCCAAGAGTCAGAACCTTTTTATTTTTCCATCGCCATATGAGGGCTTGTTGATCAGATGTAGTTTTAAGTAACACCATTCATTTTACCTTATAGTGTACTGAAAAACGGGGGAAAAAATTACAATTGAAAGTACGGTATTCCTGCAGTTTTTTTGGGGGGCGTCGTTGTCGTCGTCGTTCGTTTTTATGCCATTCATTGCATGGTAAAAACTGACCTAGAGACATGACTCTCCAGGTCAGTACAGTTAAATTAAACTTGCAGAGATTTATATATATATATATATATATATATATATATATATATATATATATATATATACTGTTATATATATATATACTATTTAGATTTTATATATACTAAGCTGAGCTTTGACAAAGAACACCTAGTGTGTTTGAAAGGCGTAGCTGCTATACGCTGCTATTTGGTCATGTGAACTTGCCTTTACAAGTCTGGTTTCATATGCAAGCAAATAAATTACGCTTTTTGGACTATTTGGAAGCTGGAACAATCTCTCTTTTTTACCTTGATCTTATCAGCGTGCAACTACACGTGCCCCATGCTTCCCCACACCACAAGCCGCATCAGGTGAGCTGGTTTCTTGCTTTGCCTTCTACTATGCCATGATCAGAGTCTGGCCTCTTCAATGATACTTTATCGAGTTGTTGATGGTAATACTGTGTCCTTTTTATTAGATTTTTTCATAAAAGTTTTGTTAATTATACCACACATGAAAAATGGGGACATATGTCAAACCAATATAATGCAAACTTGTCTGGAGGCTGTCAGGTTTTAAAGCACAAAATGTAAAAGGATGTCACGACTTCTGGCCATGATTTCTCACTATACATGTCTTTTTAGAACCATATTTACATTTCAGTTGTACTTATATATACTTTTAAGTGGTGTTGGGTTGCTTTAAGTGCTGCCATTAAAGTATGTTTATTTTAAATAGGGGATTATTGTGGATTGTAGTGATAACTCCCAATTATTGGGGCTAAGTGAGTCCTGGCAGACACAGCAACCTACCGTGGTCCAAAAGAGCAACTAATCAGCCCAGGGCAGGTGGATTAGTGGGCAGCTTCTGTGTGCCCTATATATATTGGATAGAGTATATATATTGTATAGCGTGTATATATTGTATATAGTATATGGTCAGTCTGCCCAGTGCATCATATAAGTGTATCATAGAAGTGTGTGGAGCTATGAAAGAATTAATCCAGAATTGAAGGGAACCGCTGGATAGTCACTGTAAACAACGTTTGTTTGTTTTCACTCTCACCCCTATAATCCTTCACTTTCTGCTAACCCCCCTAATCTCTAAACCAAGTAAAGAACTGGTTATCTCTTCCTCTATCCTCCCCATCCATTTCACCTCCTCCTCAGAACTAACAGGAGCTCTATGGAACGCACGCGCTCTGTCTGCAACAAACTTTCCTACATCCATGATCTTTTCATTACTAACAAAGTTTGGCGGAGGAGTTGGTTTTCTCCTGTCAGATAATTGCTCCTTCGCCCACATTCCACTGCAACCCTCTGTTACCCTTCCTTCCTTTGAGGTGCAATCCATAAGCATCTACTCACCCACCAACCTCCAACTGGCTGTCATTTACCGCCCCCCAGGGCCAGCCACCACCTTCTTCGACCACTTCACCACCTGGCTACTTCATTTCCTCTCTGCTGACAACCCCACTATCATCATGGGTGACTTTAACATCTCCATTGACACATCCCACTCAGTTGTCACTAAATTTCTATCTCGCACTTCCTCCTTTGGCCTCACTCAATGGTCTTCTGCAGCCACTCACAAAGATAGCCACACACTGGATCTCATCTTCACCTGCCTCTGTTCCCCGTCTAACTCCTCGCTACCTCTTTCTGACCACAACCTACTTGCATTCTCTTCCCTTTCCTCTCCAGGTCCACATTCCCCACCCCACAAACTTGCACAGCCTCACAGAAATCTCAAACACCTCGATCTACACTCACTCTTTGAATCCCTTTTCCCTCTTACAGACATAAGTTCCCTACACAATGCGGATGCCGCTGTCACTTTATATAATACCACAATAGCTGCAGCTTTTGAATTGGGTTGCTCCTCTCACACATACCAAAGCTCGCAAAATCAACAGACAACCCTGGCACACCAGCCTGACCAAAGAACTGAGGCAGGCTTCCAGGGTTGCTGAGCAGAGATGGAAAAGATCACACTCCAACGAGGACTTTATCACATTTAAACAGTACCTCACTCGCCACAGCAAAACAAACCTACTTCTCATCTCTCATATCTTCCCTGTCTCACAACCCTAAACAGCTATTCAATTCTCTCCTCCGTCCCCCAGCACCTCCTCCCTCTCCACTTATCTCAGTTGAAGACTTTGCCTCATTCTTCAAACAGAAGATTGATAACATCTGAGAAAGTTTGGCCTACAACCCCTCTTCCTAGCTACTCAGCCCTCCTCCTCCAAAATTAGCTTCACCACCATTACAGAAGACCAACTTTCCACCCTACTCTTGAAATCACATCTCACCACCTGTGCACTTGACCCAATCCCATCCCACTTCATCCCAAACCTCACCACAGTCTTCATCCCAACCTTAACCCGTCTGCAATCTATCACTAACAACTGGTGTTTTCCCCTCATGCTTCAAACATGCCTCAATCACACCCATCCTCAAAAAGCATTTGCTTGACCCATTCTCTGCATTTAGCTATTGCCCCATATCACTTCTCCCCTATGCCTCAAAGCTACTGGAACAAGATGTCCATTTCGAACTATCCTTCCACCTCCATTCCTGCTCCCTCTTCGGCCGCTTACAATCTGGCTTCCAACTGCATCACTCCGCTGAAATTGCCCTAACTAAAGTCACCAATGATCTACTGACTGCCAAAGCCAAGCAACACTACTCTGTCCTCCTCCTCCTGGACCTGTCATATACCTTTGACACAGTGGACCACTCCCTATTACTACAGATCATCTCATCTCTTGGCATCACTGACTTGGCCTTATCTTGGATCATGTCATACCTAACAGACCGGACATTCAGTGTCTCCCACTCACACACAACCTCCTCACCTCACCCCCTATCTGTCGGAATCCCGCAAGGTTCAGTCATAGGGCCCCCGCTCTTCTCCATTTACACCTTCGGCCTCATACAGCTCATAGAATATTACGGCTTGCAGCAGAGCTGTGGAGTCGGTAAGGCAAACCCCTGACTCCTCAATTTCCATGACAGCGGACTCCACGAGTTCAACTGCACAATCCTACCTGGGCTGTGGAGTCGGTAAACCAAACCCTCGACTCTGACTCCACCATAATAGACCCCGACTTCACAGCCCTGGCTTGCAGTATCACCTCTATGCTGATGACACACAGATCTACCTCTCTGGACCAGATATCACTTCCCTACTAACCAAAATCCCACATGTCTGTCCGCTATTTCATCCTTCTGCTCTGCTAGATTTCTAAAGTATCATCTTTCCCTCATCTCACTTGACTCCCCCAACAGACCTATCCATTAATGTAAATGGCTGCTCACTCTCTCCAATCCCACAAGCTCGCTGCCTTGGGGTAACCCCTGACTCAGATATCTCCTTCAAACCACATATTCAAGCCCTTTCCAATTACTGCCGACTTCGACTTAAAAATATTCCCTGAATGCGTACATTCCTCAACCTAGAATCTGCAAAAACTCTAGTGCATGTCCTCATCATCTACCGCCTTGACTACTGCAACTTCCTGCTCTTTGGCCTCCACTCTAACACTCTCGCACCCCTCCAATCTATCCTAAACTCTGCTGCCTGTCTCCCCGCTATTCCCCGGCCTCTCCTCTCTGTCAATCCCTTCACTGGCTCTCCATTACCCAGAGACTACAGTTCAAAACCCTAACCATGGCATACAAATCCATCAACAACCTGTCTCCTCCATACATCTGTGACCTCGTCTCCTGGTACTTATCTGCACGCAACCTCCGATCCTCACAAGATCTCCTTCTTTACTCCCCTCTTAGCTCCTCACAATCGCATACAAGCTTTATTCCGCGAATCCCCACACTCTGGAACTCTCTACCCCAACATATCAGACTCTCGCTTAACGTGGAAACCTTTAAAAGGAACCTGAAGGAACCCACCTCTTCCGACAAGCCTACAACCTGCAGAAACCACCGATCCAATAAACCGCTGCACAACCAGCTCTGCCCTCAACTATTGTATCCTCACCCATCCCTTGTTGATAGGCTTCTCTCGCCTCCTTTACCAGTCGTGACTTGTATTGCTTAAGAATATTGTACTTCATTATGCATACCCCTTTTCACATGTACAGAACCATGGAATAAATGGCGCTATAATATATATATATATATATATTATATATTTATATATATACTTCACAAAAACAGGCAGCACTCCATATTCTTTCTCAAGGCTTGAGAAAGGCTCATTCAGGGCCGAAACGTTGCACAGAGATGTGGGCTTAAATACCTGCACATTATCTCAAAGAATATGGAGTGCTGCCTGTTTTTGTGAAGTATATGGACTAGAAGCAACCAGTGGACGGGTTGTCTGGGCCTTGCACCCGAAGATAAGTAGAGGATTTGTGCTGTTCCATTTTTTATTTTTATACTAATATATATATATATAAATATATATATATATATATATATATATATATACTAGCTATTGAACCCGTTCTACGCCCGGGTGGCGAGCATTTATATTGGTATATTGTCTCCATCATGGTATGTGCTGCTCCATCCTGCGTCCCCATCCTGTCATGCGCTGCTCCATCCTGCATCCCCATCCTGTCATGTGCTGCTCCATCCTGCGTCCCCATCCTGTCATGCGCTGCTCCATCCTGCGTTCCCTTTCCTGTCATGTGCTGCTCCCATCCTGCGTCCCCATCCTGTCATGCGCTGCTCCCATCCTGCGTCCCCATCCTGTGATGCGCTGCTCCCATCCTGTGATGCGCTGCTCCCATCCTGCGTCCCCATCCTGTGATGCGCTGCTCCATCCTGCGTCCCCATCCTGTCATGCACTGCTCCATCATGCGTCCCCATCCTGTCATGCGCTGCTGCATCCTGCGTCCCCATCCTTATGTGCTGCTGCATCCTGCGTCCCCATCCTGTCATGCGCTGCTGCATCCTGCGTCCCCATCCTTATGTGCTGCTGCATCCTGCGTCCCCATCCTTATGTGCTGCTCCATCCTGCGTCCCCATCCTTATGTGCTGCTCCATCCTGCGTCCCCATCCTTATGTGCTGCTGCATCCTGCGTCCCCATCCTTATGTGCTGCTGCATCCTGCGTCCCCATCCTTATGTGCTGCTCCATCCTGTGTCCCCATTTTTATGTGCTGCTCCATCCTGCGTCCCCATCCTTATGTGCTGCTGCATCCTGCGTCCCCATCCTTATGTGCTGCTCCATCCTGCGTCCCCATCCTTATGTGCTGCTGCATCCTGCGTCCCCATCCTTATGTGCTGCTCCATCCTGTGTCCCCATTTTTATGTGCTGCTCCATCCTGCGTCCCCATCCTTATGTGCTGCTGCATCTTGCGTCCCCATCCTTATGTGCTGCTCCATCCTGCGTCCCCATTTTTATGTGCTGCTCCATCCTGCGTCCCCATCTTTATGTGCTGCTGCATCCTGCGTCCCCATCCTTATGTGCTGCTCCATCCTGCATCCCCATCCTTATGTGCTGCTCCATCCTGCGTCCCCATCCTTATGTGCTGCTGCATCCTGCGTCCCCATCCTTATGTGCTGCTCCATCCTGCGTCCCCATCCTTATGTGCTGCTCCATCCTGCGTCCCCATCCTTATGTGCTGCTCCATCCTGCGTCCCCATCCTTATGTGCTGCTGCATCCTGCGTCCCCATCCTTATGTGCTGCTGCATCCTGCGTCCCCATCCTTATGTGCTGCTCCATCCTGCGTCCCCATCCTTATGTGCTGCTCCATCCTGCGTCCCCATCCTTATGTGCTTCTGCATCCTGCGTCCCCATCCTTATGTGCTGCTGCATCCTGCGTCCCCATCCTTATGTGCTGCTCCATCCTGCGTCCCCATACTGCCTTTGACCCGCTCGGCGCCGAGTGCTGGGGGGCCTGAGCAGGCGGGGACACCGGCGCGCTGTGGGGGTCAGGTGCCGGTATCGCCGCCAGCTCAGGCCCCCCAGCACTTACTATACTCACCTGTCCGGCGTTCCATCGCTGCGCGCCGCCATCTTCCCGGTCTCCTGGCTGTGACTGTTCAGTCAGAGGGCGGCGCCGGCGCGCATTAAGCGCGTCATCGCGCCCTCTGAACTGAAGGCCACAGACCGAAGACCGGGAAGATGGCGCCGCTCAGCGATGGAACGGGGACAGGTGAATATAGGCCGATACTCACCCTCCTGGCGGTCCCTGCTTCTGCGGTGGAGATCGCGGTGTGTGTTCAGTGTGAACGCACACCGCGATCTCCCGGGAGCGTCGCTCTGCGAGGCCCAGACTGCGCCGGCGCTTGCGCAGTCTATAGAGGCTTCGGACAGAGTGACGCTCCCAGCGTTATATTATAGATATATATATATATATATATATACACATATTGTATAAGATATACATATTGGATAAAGTATACATCTACTATATAAAGCTGAATGTGTGTGTGTATGTGTGTGTGTGTGTATGTGTGTGTGTGTGTATGTCCGGGATTGGCATCTGCACCGTCGCAGCTACAGCCACAAAATTTTGCACAGTCACACGTCTGGACCCCGAGAGCGTCATAGGCTATATTGTGAGGCGAAATTTTAACCCCGCGCGTTCCAATTCACCAAACAATTTTGCCCCTATCTACATAATGGGGAAAAAAGTGAAAGGAAAAGTGTTGGAGGCGTCACAGCTACAGAAACAAAATTTTGCACAGTCACACGTCTGGACCCTGAGAGCGTCATAGGCTACGTTGTGAGGTGAAATTTTAACCCCGCGCGTTCCAATTCACCAAACAATTTTGCCCCTATCTATAGTGGGGCAAAAAAGTATTTAGTCAGTCAGCAATAGTGCAAGTTCCACCACTTAAAAAGATGAGAGGCGTCTGTAATTTACATCATAGGTAGACCTCAACTATGGGAGACAAACTGAGAAAAAAAATCCAGAAAATCACATTGTCTGTTTTTTTAACATTTTATTTGCATTATATGGTGGAAAATAAGTATTTGGTCAGAAACAAAATTTCATCTCAATACTTTGTAATATATCCTTTGTTGGCAATGACAGAGGTCAAACGTTTTCTGTAAGTCTTCACAAGGTTGCTACACACTGTTGTTGGTATGTTGGCCCATTCCTCCATGCAGATCTCCTCTAGAGCAGTGATGTTTTTGGCGTTTCGCTTGGCAACACGGACTTTCAACTCCCTCCAAAGGTTTTCTATAGGGTTGGGATCTGGAGACTGGCTAGGCCACTCCAGGACCTTGAAATGCTTCTTACGAAGCCACTCCTTCGTTGCCCTGGTGGTGTGCTTGGATCATTGTCATGTTGAAAGACCCAGCCACGTTTCATCTTCAATGCCCTTGCTGATGGAAGGAGGTTTGCACTCAAAATCTCACGATACATGGCCCCATTCATTCTTTCATGTACCCGGATCAGTCGTCCTGGTCCCTTTGCAGAGAAACAGCCCCAAAGCATGATGTTTCCACCACCATGCTTTACAGTAGGTATGGTGTTTGATGGATGCAACTCCGTATTCTTTTTCCTCCAAACACGACAAGTTGTGTTTCTACCAAACAGTTCCAGTTTGGTTTCATCAGACCATAGGACATTCTCCCAAAACTCCTCTGGATCATCCAAATGCTCTCTAGCAAACTTCAGACGGGCTCGGACATGTACTGGCTTAAGCAGTGGGACACGTCTGGCACTGCAGGATCTGAGTCCATGGTGGCGTAGTGTGTTACTTATGGTAGGCCTTGTTACATTGGTCCCAGCTCTCTGCAGTTCATTCACTAGGTCCCCCCGCGTGGTTCTGGGATTTTTGCTCACCGTTCTTGTGATCATTCTGACCCCACGGGGTGGGATTTTGCGTGGAGCCCCAGATCGAGGGAGATTATCAGTGGTCTTGTATGTCTTCCATTTTCTAATTATTGCTCCCACTGTTGATTTCTTCACTCCAAGCTGGTTGGCTATTGCAGATTCAGTCTTCCCAGCCTGGTGCAGGGCTACAATTTTGTTTCTGGTGTCCTTTGACAGCTCTTTGGTCTTCACCATAGTGGAGTTTGGAGTCAGACTGTTTGAGGGTGTGCACAGGTGTCTTTTTATACTGATAACAAGTTTAAACAGGTGCCATTACTACAGGTAATGAGTGGAGGAAAGAGGAGACTCTTAAAGAAGTTACAGGTCTGTGAGAGCCAGAAATCTTGATTGTTTGTTTCTGACCAAATACTTATTTTCCACCATAATATGCAAATAAAATGTTAAAAAAACAGACAATGTGATTTTCTGGATTTTTTTTTCTCAGTTTGTCTCCCATAGTTGAGGTCTACCTATGATGTAAATTACAGACGCCTCTCATCTTTTTAAGTGGTGGAACTTGCACTATTGCTGACTGACTAAATACTTTTTTGCCCCACTGTACATAATGGGGAAAAAGTGAAAGGAAAAGTGTTTGAGGCGTCGCAGCTACAGCCACAAAATTTTGCACAGTCACATGTCTGGACCCCGAGAGCGTCATAGGCTATATTGTGAGGCGAAATTTTAACCCCGCGCGTTCCAATTCACCAAACAATTTTGCCCCTATCTACATAATGGGGAAAAAGTGAAAGGAAAAGTGTTGGAAGCGTCGCAGCTACAGAAACAAAATTTTGCACAGTCACACGTCGGGACCCTGAGAGCATCATAGGCTTCGTTGTGAGGTGAAATTTTAACCCCGCGCGTTCCAATTCACCAAACAATTTTGCCCCTATCTACATAATGGGGAAAAAGTGAAAGGAAAAGTGTTGGAGGCGTCGCAGCTACAGCCACAAAATTTTGCACAGTCACACGTCTAGACCCCGAGAGCGTCATAGGCTATGTTGTGAGGTGAAATTTTAACCCCGCGCTTTCCAATTCACCAATTTTGCCCCTATCTACATAATGGGAAAAAATGAAAGGAAAAGTGTAGGAGGCAAATTGACAACTGCCAGATGTGAACAAGGGGGACTTAAAGAATGAGAGCGATGGCGCCAAAGAGTATATACCGTACAGTTGCTAAGGTGGGGCCTCGACATGGGATACTCACCACACACGGGGATATGAACACACACAAAATGCGCCACACACTACCACGTGCTTGAACACATATTACCCTCAGCACACATTTCACCACAAATACACCAACCTCGCCACATAAAAGTCAACACACAAAAGTCGCCACTCAAAACTCGCCACGCGCAGAACTCGCCACATGCAAAAACTAGGCTCTTGCAAAACTCTCCACAAGTGCAAAATTCTCATGAAAAACTCGCCACACGCAAAACTTGCACACGCGGAAAAATTGCCACATGCACAAAAGTTGCAACACATGCAAAAGTTGCCTCACACAAAACTTGCACATACTCAAAAGGCACCACACGTAATACTCGCAACGCGCAAAACTCGCCATGCGCAAAACTTGCTGCTCACAACTTGCTACACTAACCTGTCACATGCAACTCGACACACAAAAAGTTGCTACACGCATGTTGCTACACAAAATTCATCTCACAAAAGTCACTACATGCATGTCGCCACACGCAACTCAACACACACAACTTGACAAACGAAACTCGCCCTAAAACACACACAAGTCTGGTATTATCCTTCAAAAATAAAAATCTGATTAATAAGCAGACAAACTACAACAATTGCACCATATAGGAAATACGGCAGCTGTCAGTCACATGACCTGTCTATTATGTGTATGTGTGAGCTAATATATACTGCTAGGGGGAGGGCTTCCTGTTGGCTGGGGATTTATCAGGCTGCCAATTTAGCTTACAAATACTGAGGTAAAAATACTGAGCAAATAACGTGTGAACGAGGTCTAATACAGGAGGAGATGACACACAGGTATATACTATATACAGGGGAGATGACACACAGATATATACTATATACAGGAGCGATGACACACAGGTATATACTATATAGAGGAGGAGATGACATATAGGTACATATATATACAGGAGGAGATGACATACAGGTATATACTATATACAGGAGGAGATGACATACAGGTATATGCTATATATAGAAGATGACATGCAGGTATATACTATATGCAGGAGGAGATGACACTCAGATATATACTATATACAGGGGAGATGACACACGTATATACTATATACAGGAGGAGATGACATACAGGTATATGCTATATATAGAAGATGACATGCAGGTATATACTATATGCAGGAGGAGATGACACTCAGATATATACTATATACAGGGGAGATGACACACAGGTATATACTATATACAGGAGGAGATGACATACAGGTATATACTATATATAGAAGGAGATGACATTCAGGTATATACTATATATAGGGGAGATGACACACAGCAGGTATATACTATATACAGGGGAGATGACATACAGGTATATACTATATACAGGAGATGACATACAGATGTATACTATATATAAGGGAGATGACAAACATGTATATACTGAGGTGATGAGGTGAAAATGAGAGGTGTGAGGTGAAAATGAAAAGGTGTGAGTGCAAAATGAGAGGAGTGAGGAAAAATAGTGGAGTGATCAGAAAATGACAGATGTGAGGTTGAAATGACAAGTGTTAGGGGGGAATGAGAGGAGTGAGGGAGAAAATGAGAGGCGTGATGGGGAAATAAGAGAAGTGAGGTGCTATAACTAACCACAGATATTTACTATGCCCAGGCAACGCCGGGCTCTTCAGCTAGTATTGTATAAAGTATATGTTACTCTATTCCTCAGAATGGCCTAAAGCTGAACATACTCCAGGATCTGTTTATTCTCCTCTGTATTATGGCAGCGCTTCATCCACATCTTTCAGGTCTGTGTATATAACACAGCAGGATCCTGCTACAGACAAGAATTACATGGACACACTAAATATATTATGTAAGGAAAGATGGAGATAATAAAAGCACTGTTGGATAAAACTCAAGCGGAGCAGTACTTTCCATGTGCCCAAGAAAGTAAATGTTGTAGCTGGTAATACTATCATGTCATGATACCGGAGGTGATAACACTCGGAATTTACTGACAGTTTCTCATTAACAATTCATCTGTACCAGAGCGCCTTGGGGGTTAAGTGCATGGAATGAACTGATGGAAAACAGATACCAGGGGCACCCAGAGATGATTACAGACTCCTATCCTATGAAAGGAGCCAAAGATTCTGCTTCATGCCAGTCCTGTCTATACTACCCAGGAGAAGTCTACAATCTCTCAGGAACCATGGCTGTGATGTATGTGATAAGGATAGATTGTAGAATTATGTTTGACAAATATCACTATTCTCAAATACCCCAGCACTGTGAGGGCACTTAGGTTATGTGAACACTGAATTACTGCTATATCGACCACACTTCTGAAATAGAGAGCCTTAGGCTACTTTCACACTTCCGTCTTTATAAAGACGTTGCAATGCGTCGTTCTGTGCAAAAAACGCATCCTGCAAAGTTGCCCGCAGGATGCATTTTTTGCACATAGACTTGTATTACCGACGCATCATGACGTATGGACACACGTTCCATACATCGTGCACTGGATGCGTCGGTAATTGGCGGACCGTCGTCACAAAAAAACATTCAATGTAACTTTTTTTGTGCGACGCGTCCGCTATTTTCGACCACGCTTGTGAGGCCGAAACTCTGCCCCCTCCTCCCTGGAACTCATAATGGGCAGCGGATGCCTCTGAAAACTGCATCCGCTGCCCACGTTGTGCACTATTTTGCACAATGTCCATCGGTACGTCAGGCCGACGGTTTGCGACGGCCCCGTACGGACGGAAATGTGAAAGAGACCTTAGCGCAGTTTGGCCAAGTTGTGTGATGTGAGCCAACACAAGGCAATCTCTATAGATGGGTCACCATCAGACTGACCTCCTGGGTCACAGCCTACAGGTTAAAAAGGCAGATCAGATCCAACTTTACTTAAAAACTGCCTGGGACAAATATGAGAAGTGTTCAGCCAATATGGAGGCAGTCACTTACCCCCTAATGTATGCTAGAAAAGAATCCAAACTCACAAGCACATCCTGGTAAAATGAAATAAATGGACAGGTTGCATTAGAGTACAAAGAAATACAACCTCTCTGAGTGCACTTAGGCTCGGTGCACACTACGTTAGTGGCCTTTACCGGGAACAGACTCGTAGGTGGCCACTGTCGGGAGGGATGCTGAGGCATACGTCAACCATAGGGACTCTTTGTAAAGAAATGTATGGCACAAGGCATATATTTCTTTGTAGCAGCTCTCAGTATAGGAAAGCATAAATGCCAGATGGAGGACAGAAGAGCACACTTCTTGGCCTCCGTATGGTGAATGTGGCCTAAGGCTATACTATAGGCTATTTGCACAGGCACTGGATGCACCTAGTCTAAAGGTACCGTCACACTCAGCGACGCTGCAGCGATATAGACAATGAGCCGATCGCTGCAGCGTCGCTGTTTAGGTCGCTATAGAGACTTCAAACAGGGCAACACCAAAACGATGCAGGAGCGATCCAGTGACGTAACGGCGACTCACTTATCGTTCTCGC
Organism: Ranitomeya imitator; assembly: GCF_032444005.1. Taxonomy (NCBI): domain Eukaryota; kingdom Metazoa; phylum Chordata; class Amphibia; order Anura; family Dendrobatidae; genus Ranitomeya; species Ranitomeya imitator. The sequence continues at coordinate 506,170,317 of NC_091286.1, forward strand.
TGGTTGTTAGCTCCATGTAAAAACATTGCTGGCATCGTTGCTTTTGCTGTCAAACATGACGAATCACGCCGACCTGACGACGAAATAAAGTTCTGGACTTCTAGCTCCGACCAGCGATGTCACAGCGGGATCCAGATCACTGCTGCGTGTCAAACACAACGAGATCGCTATCCAGGACGCTGCAACGTCACGGATCGTTGTCGTTCTCGTTGTAAAGTTGCTGTGTGTGAAGGTACCTTAAGCTATATGTGATGTGCACATATAAAAAGCCAACATGTGCATTAAGCTTCCCAATTTCACAAGTGTAGTGTATATAACAGTAATGCAATTCAAAGTGTACGTATTTAATGTTCACATAAACCTTAGCAAGCTCACAATGTGAGAGTATTTGTATGTATGTATGAAGGCTATAGCAATGCAGTCACGTAAACCGACATCTGTACCTTGATTTCATTTTGTGATTATGAGCAGATGTGTGTTGTACACGTCACTCTGCTGTATACATGCAATATACTGTATATGGCACAATACATGTAGCATAAGGCACAGCTGAATACATGGACCAGACACATATAGATGTTCTACTCCATTCATTCTTCACTTAGATCTGGTTTGGATGTCTTGTCCTGCTGCACAGAACCCCATAGAAATCCCTGCCATATACGTGCTACACACCCAACAAAGCATTGCACAGATTCCAACACAAGAATGTGCAGGGCTGAAGTAGTGTTTCAACATCTGGAGTGAAAAATGTCCTAAATCTAATCTTAAAATCAGGATAGTCTTAGCATAAATACATTATTAGCAACCTTGCCTGAAATGTGTCAAGTTAAAGGGAACCTGGCAGAAGCGCTTACCCCGAAACTGTTAATATGACTGTGTAGCCTTCTAAAACATAAGAAAGTTGATCCCTTTATGTCCTCAAAGTCCTGCTTCAGCAGTGAGAAGCCAGGCTTGGCAGTTAAGTCTGGAAGTGCATTGGGACATGATGATACACTTACAGCCAGAGGTGTAACTGGAGTCCAATGGGCCCCACTGCGAGATTTGGGCTTGCCTCCTCCCCACCGCACTCCCATATGTTGGTCTGTCGTATGGGTCCTAGTAGCATTTTAAATCCTATCAAGATATACATGCAGACCCCCCTCCCTCATTATGTATTAATACCCCCCATCCTGTATTAAGTTCCCCCATTCCGCGTTCCTTCATGGTATATATGTCCCCAATACAGGCCCTACCTGGTAAGCAATTCTCCCATCCTGGTATATATATGTCCCCCAACAGACATACGTGTTGTCTTCGGCAGGCCTCTTCCCACACGTGCCCGGTCGCTCCCTCTGTGACCGTGATTGTTACGCCCTCGCTGCCCGGTCGCTCCCTCTGTGCCCGTGATTGTTACGCCCTTGCTGCCCGGTCGCTCCCTCTGTGACCGTGATTGTTACGCCCTTGCTGCCCGGTCGCTCCCTCTGTGACCGTGATTGTTATG